>NC_081517.1:1814623-1827123 GCF_030273125.1 Centropristis striata | reverse complement strand
CATGATGACCAGCAGCTGAAGGGATTTGTAGCAGCACATCATTAATCATTAAAAATAACTTTGCACATCTGCTTACATGCTCTCCCTTTCAATGCTTTTCTGTGAGCGTGCACACGACTGTGTTTATCTTCAACTAGTTGTGTTTGTCTTCTTCTTAATAGAGTCACAGACGTGCGCCCTGCCAGTCTGTCTGCCTTTCTACCTCATAATTGTACGCTTGATAATATCTGCCTGCAAATGGTCCATTATAAGCATTAAGACGTTCACCGTCTTACAGAGGAGTGTTGTGCTTCAGGGGTGAAAGTGTTTTCACTAACCATTTGATTGTTGCTCATTTTGTGGTGTGCTTCAAAGAACCACGCTTACTTGTTCAGATCCCCGAGCAATGAATCATCTTCAGAAATGAGCTCGACTCACTCCGGCTTGGATGTGGTGGCAGATCTTGGTTTGCGTGTAGAAGGGAGGCAGTTTTGTTTTGATTTTTCCATGTTTTTTGCAAAGATTGACTTGTGTGCCAAACGTTTTTTTGATGGCTTCTGTTCACTTCTCCTCCCCTCCGTCTGCAGGCCGACCTGTTTCCTGGAGCTCTGGTCTACTTCGGCTCCGACGTCAAGACAGGTTTTTGTCCTTTCACTTCTTTTCTTTCATATGCTGATTTTGAATTAGATACTGGTGCATTACCGAGGAATGTAATATAACAAAACAATAGTTAACATTGTGTGACCTGTGTGTGTGTGTCTCCCACAGATTTTTACATAAAGAGGGAACTGCTTCAATCCTCAGTCTCGGCCTTGCAAGCAAATGAGTCCATCGCAAGGTATGTGTTCACGTGTGTGTGTGTGTGTGTGTTTAAATGTGTGCCTGGCCGTGTGTGCGTGCGTTAGGGTGTGTATATGCACTTGTATCCCGCGGCAACCAGCCTATTTTCCTGTCACAAAGCTGTCATCATTGGAATCCCTTTGAGGTTCTGCCTAAACAGCAGGTGCCCCCATGCGCCCTCATTTCCTCCACACACACACACACACACACACACACACACACATAAACCATTTTCCAGTCCTTCTAAAGATAGAGCCCGTTTCCCAAAAGTGACCCCCACCTGTTGTCCTTTTGCTTCTTGAACAAGGTCATCACTCCTCTGTTTTAGATCAGTTATTTAAATTCGGGTACAGCTCCTCGTGCAAAACAATGCTGCTTTAAATAGAGACAGGAAGTCCTCAACACAACAAACAACCTCTTCAAAGCATCTTTCCCGGTAACACATTTTTTTAATGTTTCATCCTTTTTTCTCCTTTTTCTTTTTTTAAATCCCTACCTCCACTGCCTCAGCTGCATGTTACGCTCCCCGACACCCTGCTCCAGCTCCGAGGGCCCCGAGGAGCCGCTGCCTGCTCCAGAGCCCAGATGTTCTGACCCCAGCGGGTCCAGACGGGACGAGGGAGAGGCCTCTGCACACACCCAGGCTGCTAAACCTGCCAGGTCTGACCCGGGCAAGGTGCCCAAGTGGCTCAAGCTTCCAGGTAAGAACGGGATGTTTTACAATAAAAGCGAATGTATTTCCTTATTGGAAATAAAAATCAAATCAAGTCAATTTTATTTATATAGCCCAAAATCACAAATCACAGATTTGCCTCAAAGGGCTTCACAGACTGTACATGGTAAAAAAACTAAACTAAACTTCCGTTTTCTACTATGAATTCAAATTAAATTATAACAAAGACTTATCACCCAGTTTTCTTAACCCTCTGAGGACATTTTCAGCCATATTTGTCATTTTTCACTTTCGTTTTGGCAATAATTTTTGCTGTGATACTGCAAATGACATGATTTTTGGAAGAAGGCTTTTTTCTTGATATATTTTCTAATTCAAATTTCAATTTTTCTAATGGGTCTATAATACACTATGTACAAATTTATCACCCTTTCAGGCTGAAAATGTCCACTTCCAAAAAAATGCTATAAAAACTTAATTATTTATTTATTATTTTTTTTAAATGTACCGTAATTTTCGGAGTATAAGCCGCGCCTTTTTCCCCATTTTTCGATTCTGCGGCTTATATAACGGTGCGGCTAATCTATGGATTTTTACAGCTAACGGCCACTAGGTTACCTCCTAAATCTATGGATTTTACAGGTTACAGTCCACCAACTTTAACTCTCTGGGCTCTATGACCGGTCCGCCAGGAGGAAAAGCTGGAGGCAGGTGTACGTACCAAATCGGCTCGGGGTCCTTCAGATACTTTTAAGATATTTTTCACTTGTCTGTGTGTATTTGTGTCGAAAGCTACTTAGTTTGTCGGAGTCGCCGTGCCGTAATCAGCGGCAGACGAAGGACCCCGAGCCGATCTGGCAGGGCGCCGGAAAAGAGTGAAACAGGTAGCGCGCAAAAGTAAAAGTGAAACCGAGAGTGGAACGAGAGACAGAACGAGAGACAGAACGAGATTACGAGAGCGAGATAGTTTGTGCAAAGGAAGTTTTCATGCACAAACCCTCATAATGGAAAACAAACGTAGAAATGCATATGATGCAGCTTTTAAGTTAAAGACAGTCAATCTGGCTGTAAAAGAAGCTTCCTCAAGCAGCCATCTCTTTCCCCACAATCCCCTCTGTGCACCAACCCTTACATATGGTGATTAAACATTAAAACACCTGCGGCTTATACTCCGGTGCGCCTTATAGTGCGGAAAATACGGTAAACTTCTGTTTTCTACTATGAATTCAAATTAAATTATAACAAAGGCTTATCACCCAGTTTTTTTTTAACCCTCTGGGGTCACTAGGGACATTTTCAGCCATATTTGTAATTTTTTCACTTTCGTTTTGGCAATAATTTTTGCTGTGATACTGCAAATGACATGATTTTTGGAAGAAGGTTTTTTTCTTGATATATTTTCTAATTCAAATTTCAATTTTTGTAATGGGTCTATAGATGACTAGTGACTAGACGGTATATAATAATAATAGTACAGTATATAATAAATATAATATGTAATAATAGATAATAAACAATATAAAAATAAAATGAAAAATATAAAAAATATATAAATAAAGTAATTATAAGTAAAATAATATAATATATAATAATAATAATAATAATAATAAATAAGGCCGGTAAGGCCTTAATACACTATGTACAAATTTACTACCCTTTCAGACCCTTCGGGCTGAAAATGTCCCCTTCCAAAAAAATGCTATAAAAACTTTATTATTTATTTATTATTTTTAAAATGTATTTATTTTTTATTAATAGTTTTTGTGTAGTGTTAGATATATATATATATCAGTAATATTTTTATTGTGTTTTTGGAAGTGGACATGTCTGCCATCAAGTGGCCATAAAGGGGTTTTTACATTTTAAATCTGACACTAAACAATAACTAAAAATGCATCAAAATCAAATGTGTCCTTTAATTTTTGACATAACCATGACTGTGATAAGAAACAATGCCCCGGCCAAAAATAATTTATTATATGGAAAATAACTACATTTTTTTGTGTATTTTCATAAAATACATCAGTGTCATCGTGCAATCAAACTGGCATTTAAAGGCTTAAAATGCCAAAAATGTTTAAACATTTGGTAGTTTTGAGCAGTGCAGAAGTTGTTTAAGAGGCTTTTGCATAAAAAAGTAGAAAAGCATATTAAACTGTAAAGTTTTATTACAAATTTTTGGAAATTGACATTTTCAGCCCGACGGGTATGAAATGGTAGTAAATTAAAGTGGGTAAAGGGTTAAAGAGCACGTTTAAAAGGGGCTATTATATTATATTATATTATATTATATTATATTATATATACACACCTTTAGTTTGGTTCATCTGGTTCATAATAGTTTTTTTATTTTTCATTAGTTTTAGTTTTTATTTCGTTGTCAATTTTTGTTTTCAAATTCAGTTCGTTTTAGTTAGTTTTTAGAGTGGGTTTGCTAGTTTTAATTCATTTTTATTTTTTGGAAAATGCTTAGTTTTTATTAGTTTTAGTTTTTTTGTAATGCGGTATTTGTTGGGTGCCAGATTTAAAAAAGTCACAATAAAATGTGCCTTTATTTCCTTTTATTATCCATCCCAGCCCCATTAAGTTTATTAAGTCATAAAACCAGATAGATGAAATAGATTTCATATCAACCAAAAAGGTTTACGTATGAAACAAGTTGACAAAAACGAAAACTAAGGACATTTTCACTATAATTTTAGTTAGTTTTAGTTAGTTTTGGAACCACAAATTACAGTTCCAGTTAGTTATCGTTTTTTTAAAACCGCTCGTTTTTATTTTTATTTCAGTTAACAAAAATGTTTTTTAAATTCTAGTTTTCGTTATTTCATTAGTTTTCATTTACTATAATAACCTTGGATCAGACCAAGTTAAAAGTTAATTGCTGCATTTCAAGTTCTGGTCCTGCTGCTGTTCACACCAAGGTTATTATAGTTAACGAAAACTAACGAAATAACGAAAACTAGAATTGTAAAAACATTTTCGTTAACTGAAATAAAAATAAAAACTAGAGTTTTTAAAAAAACGCTAACTAACTGAAACTGTATTTTGTGGCTACAAAACTAACTAAAACTAACAAAAATGATTGTGGAAATGTCCTTAGTTTTCGTTTTTGTCAACTTTTTTCATTCATAATTCAGTGTTTCTATTTGAACATGCAACACATGGTGAATATGTTTACTGAGACTGGGATGTTTACACTAGAACCAAAATTCAAAACAGTTAATAACCTTATTGGGGCTGAGATGATAAACCAAAGGAAATAAAGGCAAAATTTATTATGACCTCTTTGAGTCTCGCACCCAACACATAGCCCATTACAAAAAAACTAAAACTAACACTAAAACTAATAAAAACTAAACTAAAACTAAGCATTTTCAAAAAATAAAAACTAAACTAAAACTAGAAAACTCACTCTAAAAACTAACTAAAACTAACTGAATTTGAAAACAAAAATTCACAACGAAATTAAAACTAAAACTAATGAAAAATCCAAAACTATTATAACCTTGGTTCACACTGGCTTTTTTTTAATAAACAAATAAAAGAGCTGTGAACAAAGTCCTTTTATTTTGACGGGGAACACATTGATCAGACAGTTACACTGACTGTTATTCTGTTTCTCACGCACTCCTGACAGGCTGCAGAGCCGTCTGAATTATTATTTTCAAGCTCCTCATGATGACATTCTGTGACATTGGTCACACTTGGCTGTTTGGCAGATGATGCGGTCCCCCGGTCCAGTTCTGCACTACACATGGGAGATGTTTTCGCCTGTCAGGAATTTATTTCCTCTGCAGCAACAAAACATGTTACACAAGCCATCAGAAACTCCTTGAAGTTAAACTGGGCTCCATAAACACGTGAAAGGCTGACTTACTGTAACCGACACTTCAGACAGATTAAAAATAATAATCTTAAAATAATATGATTTTAATTTTGACTGTGATAAGAAACAATGCCCCGGCCAAAATAATTTATTATATGGAAAATAACTACATTTTTTTGTGTATTTTCATAAAATACATTAGTGACATTGTGCAATCAAACTGGCATTTAAAGGCTTAAAATGCCAAAAATGTTTAAACATTTGGTAGTTTTGAGCAGTGCAGAAGTTGTTTAAGAGGCTTTTGCATAAAAAAAAAGTAGAAAAACATATTAAACTGTAAAGTTTTATTGCAAATTTTTGGAAATTGACATTTTCAGCCCAACGGGTCTGAAAGGGTAGTAAATTAAACACGTGAAAGGCTGACTGTTAAAAATAATAATCTTAAAATAATATGATTTTAATTTTGACTGTGATAAGAAACAATGCCCTGGCAAAAAATAATTTATGATATGGAAAATAACTACATTTTTTTGTGTATTTTCATAAAATACATCAGTTTATTTCCTCTGCAGCAACAAAACATGTTACACAAGCCATCAGAAACTCCTTGAAGTTAAACTGGGCTTCATAAACACGTGAAAGGCTGACTTACTGTAACCGACACTTCAGACTGATTAAAAATAATAGTAATCTTAAAATAATATGATTTTAATTTTTTATTTAAATGTCTGTTAAGTCACAATCTATCACCTAATGAGATGGTGAGTGAGCCTAAGGGCTGCTGAGGGAAGCCCTTTGTATTTGCAGAATTACAAACTGGGTATTTGTGGTGACATTTGTGGGAAAATCACAAGTGGTCACCAGTTAATGGCTGTTTCTCATCGGCCAGCAATGGCTGGTGCACCACAGAGGGTAAACGGAGATAATGCAACAGACTTGCTCTTCAATTCACTTGTGTGTGAAGTGGCATTCAGTTTTTTCCTGTAGTCTGTTAGCCTTGCAAGTGAACAGTTTATATGGAAAAACAAACAAATAAAAGAGAGAGGACAGAAGACAATGATACTCCAAGTGTGGCCAAAGATATGGAAACAATCTTTAAAAAAAAAAGGCTACTGACGGATTAAACACGGGAGACGCAACTGTGGCCGCCGTTGCTTACTGTGCACAACGTCCACTGCTGATCATAAACAAACCAGCATGGCTAACTGTGCACAGTATAGCTGCTGATCATGAAAAAACAGCATGGCTAATTATGCACTGCTAGCCTCTGATCATAAACAAACCAGCATGGCTAATTATGCACAGCGTTTCTGCTGATCATAAACAAACAGGCACGCTAACTGTACACAAAGTGTCTGCCCCGTTCGTGAATTAGCCGGCATCGCAAACTGTGCACAGAGTGTCTGGTGCTTGTTGTAAACAAACAGAGATCGCTAAGTGAACACCTCCTGCAGCAGCAGCACATACACACTGTACTGCTACAGAGCTAACTGTTAGCCTGTTAGCACGTACACACTGTACTGCTACAGAGCTAACTGTTAGCCTGTTAGCACATACACACTGTACTGCTACAGAGCCAACTGTTAGCCTGTTAGCACATACACACTGTACTGCTACAGAGCTAACTGTTAGCCTGTTAGCACATACACACTGTACTGCTACAGAGCTAACTGTAAGCCTGTTAGCACATACACACTGTACTGCTACAGAGCTAACTGTTAGCCTGTTAGCACATACACACTGTACTGCTACAGAGCTAACTGTATGAACTGAGCTAACTATATAACTGTGTAGAAATAGTGCATGTTGTTGTGGCGTCGAGTACTACGTCAAATCCCGATTAGCATTCTATCCAATCAGCAACCAGGCTTTTTTCAGGGGAGAAAAATGGCCCTGCTCTTCGACAGGGACAAGAACAGCCGCTCGGACGACTCGTATTCATATTAGGGGCGTTTCGGCGTTTTGGCGAGGGAGACCCGCCTCTTTCCGGGTATTCGTCACGGCTAATGAGGCTGTGGTGAAAGCCTGGAAAAGAAGAATACAAAGGTTTGGTGATGTCAACGGGTCGCAGGTTGGACGCAGTTATTGCAAGAAAAAGATTTGCAACTAAATTTTAAGTAACAGATCTAGATCCAAATCCTAATGGTTTCAGGGTACAGCAAAAATAACAGAATTGGCCATGCTGTTCCAATAGTTTTGAGGGGACTGCACTTTCCAGGCAGTATCTTATTGTAATCGCTTTGACAGTTCATGATCAAAAGGTTGCTTTAACCCATTGACGCCTAAAACTTCCTGTAAAACCTCTGGGCGATTTTAAAATAAGCCCCTAAAACCTGAAGTTTTTCTGGAAATTCAACAGAAGTATCAACGCTTTTACTAAATAATAGATTTTTCAGCCTCTGTAGCAGATAGAAATGAAATTCAAAAAGTATTTGAGAGCTTATACATATACTACAAAACGACGTAAATGCTTTCCAGGCTTCAATGGGTTAATAGTAGCTCAGCTAATTGAAATTAATTTCTGCTGTCAAATTATCTTGTGGCTGGTCTGCTTTTACACGACAAAAAACACCAGTTGGACCTGTTCAGACAGTCTCAGAGTTCAGCTGAAAGCTTTCCCACCAGCCCAAACAAAGCACCCTCACACACTTAAAACAGAAAAGAGTGTTTCACCCTGCAGCCATCCTCCTCCAACATCACGTCCATCTTTTCTGCAGCGAAGGAGCAGAAGCTTTGAGCCACACGATTGTTGTCGTGGTAAACACATACACACACAAACCCCCAAACCACAGGCAATAGGAAATGGCCTTTTGAAAGCAAAAATTCCTCATGACTCAGAAGATAAGGATGCATTTTAGGATGAACCAATTAGTTCAGGATGGTCACCCCCTCCAGCCCAGGAGACCACTACAGACACTGGGGGCCCAGGGACAGAGCCTGCTGCTGGGCCACATCACACAGCGTGAGCCCCTGTGGTCGGTCCAGGCACGGCGCTCTGCTGTTGTTCTATTGTGGTGTCTCTGGTGGTCACTGTATTGATGTTTTTGTTTAGAATAATGCTCCCTTTTCTCTCTCTGTCTGTCTTGTTTGTGTTTTTGTGCATATTTTTTATTTCTGGCTGATCTCTGTGTGTGTCCATGTGCGTCTTTTAAGAAAGTTGCGGCTGCTTTCTCTTTCATGAGGGAAGTTAAAAGCAAAAGACGGAGGGGAGGGAGGCTAAATGTGGAGTTATAGGCTCCATGTGTGGAACCTTACAGCACACGGGACACTTAAACACACACACATGCACTCTGAGAGCAACGCTGGAGATGTCTGCTAGTTTAACCTGTCTCATTAGAATGAATCAGGATTAAAGTGGCCACTCCTCCAGCCTTCAGCCGTCTTTGTGGCACGCCAGTAAATCATCTTTCTGAATAAAATCTTCCCTCTGCGTCCTGCATCATCATGACCATCATTGTTGTGTTGATGCCGTGTTGACAGGAATCATTACATGTCACATTTTGCACAGTGTGTTTAAAAAACAACAAAAACCCAACAGTCCTCTGTGTTTCCTGGCTCCTAAGATACGATGGTGTACTTTCCACATTGTAACAGTGCAGTTAACACGTATAAATATAGTACAAAAATGCAGACAAAGTGTGTTTAGCAGTCTGGCTTTATTGATAGCCTGCATTTAGCAAAAAATGAAAATTGAATGTCAGAAATCTAAAAGTGAAAACTGAATATCTAATCTATAATGGATCTGACTAGTGGAATATTTGGGTCCAGACCTGCCATCTTTATGCTAAATATAAAGGCACAGCAAAGAGACAGATAGCATAGCTTAGCATACACGGGAGGAAACAGCTAGCTTGGCTGTACTAGTACCTACAGCTCACTTAATGACAGGCATCTGTTGTCACAAGCAGAATCAGAAATGCTTTATTGCCAAGTAAGTTCTCACATAATAGGAATTTTCTGTGGTTTATTGGTGCATAGGAACAAACAAAATAAACAAAAATATAGATATAGATTAAGCTTTGGCTTAATTTTTCATGTTGCTACCTGGCTGCAATATTTCTTGGCCACGTGCGGTGACATATTTAATGATAGACATGTTATCAATCTTCTAACTAAACCTTCAAATATACAGTAAATATGCTGTAAGTAAAAAATGAAGACATATTCCATTAAATTTGTCTCAAGTAGATTCATCACTTTCCTGTCATATGCACAAGCTTTTCCCTTATTTACTGAGTAAGTAAATAAAAAAGGTTTTGGTTTCTATGTTGTCTTATTTCGTGACTCAACAAAATAAAAAAATGAGCTGAATTTCTGGTTACCGATTTAAAAAAAATGTGACTGCTCTTGTATTATTTTTCTTGATTTCTTGATTTATTAATTATTGTCCTGTTTCCTGCACAGGTAAGAAGTGAGACAGCTGATGGAGGACTAACATGACAGACGTCTGACTGGCTGACAGACGGAGTAGAGACTAAAACCTTTACTGCGCTTTGATTCAGGACTAAACCCATCGTGGAAGAAGCTTGCACTTGACTAGGTTTTAAAACGGTCTAAAGGAGGAGATAAATGACTAATAAGGATATAAATGACTGAGTAAATGGTGAATTATTTCTTTGCCAAAAGGATTGTTGTGTTTCATTCCGGTTGGTCTCTGGGAGGAGAAAGAGTGAAGGAGCTGCTTTGATTCAGCAGGTGGAAATGTAGAGCAGAGTGAATAAAGAGTGTTGTAATAAAACAGTCTTATATTGTCTTTTATTCCACTCCTGTAAATTGAAAATGTCATCCCTGAAGTGTTATTAGAGGATATTCTAAGACTTTTTGCAAAAGTTTCATTTTTATTTTGCAAATGGAGGTCAATTGAGTCATTATTATTATATTTATTATAGTCTCTTTCCCACAGCAACCCTAAATAGATAACACACAATTTGCATCCATCACCACTTTATCTTTTTCCTTTAAACTATTATCTTTTTAGACTACTTATTACATATGCGTAATGTCTGAATGTCTTTTTTAAAGCACCTTATATATGGGAAGCACACGTAAATTTAGTTGTATAGTTTTTTAATACAATGACAATAAAGGAAAGCTGGAATCTTGTGTGATTTACTGATTGGTCAGATGCCACAGTGTCACTATCTGTGATGGAGAAATCCGTGTGGTTCTATGAGGAGACCTGTTATAGATGTCCACTCGAGTTACCAAATATGGTTATTTGCCTGATAAAGGGTTAAACTTCAAATTACACATCCATGTTCTTGTGCAGTTTGTTAAAAGACCAAAAAAAACAACTCTGACACACCACAGTTTCATTTCCAGAGTCTCTTACTGTCTGCATGTCTCTGCCTTTGATGCTTCCTCAGCAGTTTCAATAGTTTCCTCTGTTCATTCATACTTTATGACCTTAACCCTCCATTATGATGCCAGTGAGGAAAACAATTTTTGGAGTGGTTTTTCTTGTCCTAAAATAGACTAAATAAACATAATCTGAATTTTTTTTATAAAACTTTATTGGGGGTTTGTTGCCTGTTGCCATGTGCGAAAATTATAAGCAAATAAGTCATGCAAAGTTGACTATAAAAGTAGACTATATAAGATAATCCAGTTGTAGCTCACAGTATCTGTACGTTTTTTATGTCTGCTATGCAGTTTGCTAGCCACATTTAAAACGTTTATCCCTTTTCCTCAGCTTCTCTGTTACTGCTGTTACTGCCCTTTGCAGTCCAGCTGAACACTATATTTGAAAAACTGTCACAGCAAATTTATTTTACATTTCCAGGACAATGAGGGAAAGTAAATCAGAGCCACTGTGTGTCTGTGGATTGATGTGAATGGTGGCGTTGAAGAGCAGCTCAACATGTTTCAGGTGCCTCCCTGTAACCATGGAGACCACAGCTTTGATCTAACACACCTCATGATACACAAAGTCACTGTCACATGCTCCGACTCATCCGAGACAGAACATTTGGATCACCTTTTTGTCATTTTTCCTGCAAAAACAATACGTGTTTCCAATTTTGCAATTTTGCTTCTCCTATTAATCATTTTAATACTTTTGAATTATGTTTTAAAATGATGAAGTTTTGGCTGTAGTAACTTTGGGCTGGGTACTTGTAATGCCATTTCTCACTATGTTCAGCATTTATACAAACCAAAAGATCATTTTAATTAATCAGCAGATGAAAATAATCATTAGTTGCTGTCTGAAATAAAATAGTTCACAATGAGCTCCATCTCAAACATCTAAAAACAGTAAAATCCTACTTTTGCATGAGTAATAATATTCTTATTATATCCAATAGTATAACAGTCACAGGGAACATTTCTCAGCATTTAGTACTTTTAAAAGTTTAAGTACATTTTTCAGATTATACTTGCATACTTTAGCAACATTCTCAGTGCAGCAGTTGTATTTGTAACAAAGTCTTCCAGCGGGTTATTAGTACTTTAACTTAAGTACATGATCTGAATACTTCCTCTACCACTTTGTGCAGATAATAGTAAACAAACCACATGCTAACATATTTGCACATTGTCACACACACACACACACACACACACACACACCAGCTGCCCCCTCATGCACTTTTAGCTGCAGGAAGAACTTCAAAAAGAGGCCAAACACAGAGGGGAGCAGGACTCTGTGTGTGTGTGTGTGTGTGTGTGTGTGTGTGTGTGAGAGTCTGTGTGTGTGTGTGTGTGTGTGTGTTCTTGTACTTCCTGCATAGTGAGGACCAGAACACGTATTTAACCAACAGAGTGAGGACATTTTTGCAAAGTGAGGACATTTCGGCCGGTCCTCACTTCTTTAAAGGCTTTTTTTTTTATTTCAGACTTTGTTTTAAGGGTTAAAGGTTACATGATAATGATAATTAACTGAAACTGTATTGTGTGGTTACAAAACTAACTAAAATTATAGTGAAAATGTCCTTCGTTTTCCTCTTTGTCAACTTTTATCATACATAATGAAGATGGATCAGACAAAGGAAATAAAATCAAAATTTCCTGTTTTAATCTCCCACCCAACAAATACCCATTACAAAAAACTAAAACTAATAAAAACTAAACTAAAACTAGCAAACTCACTCTAAAAACGAATTAAAACTAACTGAATTTGAAAACAAAAATTCACAACAAAATTAAAACTAAAACTAATGAAAAATCCAAAACTATTAT
>NC_081517.1:1809623-1812123 GCF_030273125.1 Centropristis striata | reverse complement strand
TATCTATCTATCTATCTATCTATCTATCATCTATCTATCTATCTATCTATCTATCATCTATCTATCTATCTATCTATCTATCTATCTATCTATCATCTATCTATCTATCTATCTTCTATCTATCTAGCTATCTAGCTATCTATCTATCTATCTATCTATCTATCTATCTATCTATCTATCTATCTATCTAATGTTGGTCTGCTGTTGCATTGATAAAAAATAAATCACAGTAAGTGGTTATTTTTTATTTGCTTCAAACCTTTTGTATTCCTGCAGGCTCTGTCTCTCATATATAAGTATTTTTGGTTTACACTGAATATTTGTTATCACATAACTTACAAAACTTGTGTTCAAAGTCAAGCTAAACATATACATAAACAAATGCCAGAATATTTATCTAAAAGATAATAAACGTCATCTTGATACATTGCCAGTTAAGTTAATTAATGCGTCTCAGTCGCTAAAGTTATTGTTAATTTATTTCTATGCGTCAGATGATGATGTACTATGCACAAAGTATATTTAGCTATGCCATTCAGAAAATTATACATTTGTTTATTGTGTTAACAGGGACCGACAGTCCGCTATAATCCTTTATTGTTATTTATAAATAACTGTATTTAAACTGCAGTGCTGAATTTAAGCAGGACGTCAAATTACGCAATGACGCACAGCTTCACACTGAAGGCTGTTCTATTTGTGCGTTATTACAGTGAAAGGAAGGACTCTGGCCTCGTCTTTAGAGGACCCCACTCTGAAGGAAGGACCCCACCAAGGAAGGATCCTTGACTTTGGGATACAGGCTTTGTTTTTAAAGGAACACTCCACCGTTTTTTCATATTAAAACATGTTATTCGGTCAAGTAAGACGAGTTGATACAGACCTCTTGCGTCTCAATGCGTGCACTCAATCGCCCTGGCGCGCGGCGCCACTTGGCTAGCACTTAGCTTAGCCTAGTTCATTCATTAGGATCCAAACAGATGGACAGTTAGAAGCGACCAAACTCCTCCACGTTTTCCCTATTCCCTTGGCGCAGTAACATCATCACTCCTGAAAAATCTTCTCCCCTCAGGAGTGATGATATTACTGCGCCGAGTCGAAGTGCTCCCAAGTGTTATTCCGCCATACATTATAGTTCTCCTTTTTATCCGCTTAGAAAAGCGCCACGTTTTATTTTGTGTCGCCATACTTGGTCGTTTAACTACTCGTGTAGCTGTATTTAAATAGGGAAAACGTGGAGGAGTTTGGTCGCTAAAAATGGGTATGTTGCCTGAGGGCAACACTGTACCATAGAGGGTTAAGTGTTTGTTACATTCATGTGTTACTTACAGCATTTTAACACAACGCAGGCCCTGGCCTGGTTTCAGCGTCACCACTGGCTCCTTGTTAACCTGGAGACACAAACACACACACAACATGTGATGAGACAAGCTGCAGTGGGGACATCCGGCCACCAGGTGTCAGGATCTCACTTCTTTTAAATTTAAATAGCAACTGAAATCTGTGGAGTAAAATCACATCCAGACAAGCTTCAACACTGTGCAAAAATATAATAATGTTTTCATGCTAAACTATATCTACAAGTCATTGAAAGAAAGTTGGAAAGATTGGAAAGTAAAAATCTGCAACAGGCTGTAAGATAGGTGAGCCTCATTCACAATAATAATAATAATTATTTTTACAATAATAAAATAATATTAATATACTCATGAGTTCACTTTAATTGTAACTGTTACTGGAGCCTGCTCCTTGCATGGTGTGTTCACTTGTGTGTAAAAAAGGATGAGTTAAATGCATCCTGAGGTTGAATTTCCTCATTGTGGGATTAATAAAGTAATCTTCTTCTTCCTGACATCAGAAACACACATATTCTAAATATGTTTATTTATTGTTTATATCTTCACAAATAAAAACAACTGAGCTCCAAGTGTGGACAGCTTCACATTCTGTTTAAATTACTCTAAAATGCAACATTTTTCTAGTTTTGAACTGGAGCTGCAGGATAAAGTCCAGCAACGCTGCTGAACCTGCTGCAACTAAACAGTGAAGATGTTCAGAGTGTGTGTGGTAAACCAGGTCTGACTGTCTGCTGAGGAGCAGCAGCAGGAGGAGGACGACGAGGACGAGGACGAGGAGGAGGAGGAGGAGGAGGAGGACGAGGAGGAGGAGGAGGAGGAGGAGGAGGAGGACGAGGAGGAGGACGAGGACGAGGAGGACGAGGAGGAGCAGCAGCAGGTTGACTGGTGGCTGGTGCTGTCAGGACGTTATGAACAGGACACTGATACGGCAGATACTGGGAGAGAGAGGGAAGGTTAAAGGAACACTCCACCGTTTTTTCATATTAAAACATGTTATTCGGTCAAGTAAGACGAGTTGATACAGACCTCTTGCGTCTCAATGCGTGCACTCAATCGCCCTTGGCTAGCACTTAGCTTAGCCCACTTCATTCATTAGGATCCAAACAGATGGACAGTTAGAAGCGACCAAACTCCTCCACGTT